>NC_143130.1:182392346-182394939 GCF_059928025.1 Delphinapterus leucas
CATTCCATTCCATTCCATTCCATTCCATTCCATTCCATTCCACTCCATTCCATTCCATTCCATTCCATTCCATTCCATTCCATTCCATTCCATTCCATTCCATTCCATTCCATTCCATTCCATTACATTCCATTCCATTCCATTCCATTCCATTCCATTCCATTCCATTCCATTCCATTCCATTCCATTCCATTCCATTCCATTCCATTCCATTCCATTCCATTCCACTCGGGTTGATTCCATTCCATTCCATTCCATTCCATTCCATTCCATTCCATTCCATTCCATTACATTCCATTCAATTCCATTCCATTCCATTCCATTCCATTCCATTCCATTCCATTCCATTCCATTCCATTCCATTCCATTCCATTCCATTCCATTCCATTCCATTCCATTCCATTCCATTCCATTCCATTCCATTCCATTCCATTCCATTCCATTCCATTCCATTCCATTCCATTCCATTCCATTCCATTCCATTCTATTCCATTCCATTCCATTCCATTCCATTCCATTCCATTCCATTCCATTCCATTCCATTCCATTCCATTCCATTCCATTCCATTCCATTCCATTCCATTCCATTCCATTCCATTCCATTCCATTCCATTCCATTCCATTCCATTCCATTCCATTCCATTCCATTCCATTCCATTCCATTCCATTCCATTCCTTTCCATTCCATTCCATTCCATTCCATTCCATTCCATTCCATTCCATTCCATTCCATTTGATTCCATTCCATTCCATTCCATTCCATTCCATTCCATTCCATTCCATTCCATTCCATTCCATTCCATTCCATTCCATTCCATTCCATTCCATTCCATTCCATTCCATTCCATTCCATTCCATTCCATTCCATTCCATTGCATTCCATTCCATTCCATTCCATTCCACTCGGGTTGATTCCATTCCATTCCATTCCATTCCATTCCATTCCATTCCATTCCATTCCATTCCATTCCATTCCATTCCATTCCATTCCATTCCATTCCATTCCATTCCATTCCATTACATTCCATTCCATTCCATTCCATTCCATTCCATTCCATTCCATTCCATTCCATTCCATTCCATTCCATTCCATTCCATTCCATTCCATTCCATTCCATTCCATTCCATTCCATTCCATTCCATTCCATTCCATTCCATTCCATTCCATTCCATTCAATTCCATTCCATTCAATTCCATTCCATTCCATTCCATTCCATTCCATTCCATTCCATTCCATTCCATTCCATTCCATTCCATTCCATTCCATTCCATTCCATTCCATTCCATTCCATTCCATTCCATTCCATTCCATTCCATTCCATTCCATTCCATTCCACTCCATTCCATTCCATTCCATTACACTCCATTCCATTCTATTACATTCCTTTCCATTCCATTCCATTCCATTCCATTCCATTCCATTCCATTCCATTCCACTCCATTCCATTCCATTCCATTCCATTCCATTCCATTCCATTCCATTCCATTCCATTCCATTCCATTCCATTCCATTCCATTCCATTCCATTCCATTCCATTCCATTCCATTCCATTCCATTCCATTCCATTCCATTCCATTCCATTACATTCCATTCCATTCCATTCCATTCCATTCCATTCCATTCCATTCCATTCCATTCCATTCCATTCCATTCCATTCCATTCCATTCCATTCCATTCCATTCCATTCCATTCCATTCCATTCCATTCCATTCCATTCCATTCCATTCCATTCCATTCAATTCCATTCCATTCCATTACATTCCATTCCATTCCATTCCATTCCATTCCATTCCATTCCATTCCATTCCATTGCACTCCATTCCATTCCATTCCATTCCATTCCATTCCATTCCATTCCATTCCATTCCATTCCATTCCATTCCATTCCATTCCATTCCATTCCATTCCATTCCATTCCATTCCATTCCATTCCATTCCATTCCATTCCATTCCATTCCATTCCATTCCATTCCATTCCATTCCATTCCATTCCATTCCATTCCATTCCATTCCATTCCATTCCATTCCATTCCATTCCATTCCATTCCATTCCATTCCATTCCATTCCATTCCATTCCATTCCATTCCATTCCATTCCATTCCATTCCATTCCATTCCATTCCATTCCATTCCATTCCATTCCATTCCATTCCATTCCATTCCATTCCATTCCATTTCATTCCATTCCATTCCATTTCATTCCATTCCATTCCATTCGATTCCATTCCATTCCAGTCCATTCCATTCGATTCCATTCCATTCCAGTCCATTCCATTCCAGTCCATTCCATTCCATTCCATTCCATTTGATTCCATTCCATTCTATTCCATTCCATTCCATTCCATTCCATTCCATTCCATTCCATTCCATTCCATTCCATTCCATTCCATTCCATTCGATTCCATTCCATTCCATTCCATTCCATTCCATTCCATTCCATTCCATTCCATTCCATTCCATTCGATTCCATTACATTCCATTCCATTCCATTCCATTCCATTGCATTCCATTCGATTCCATTCCATTCCATTCCATTCCATTCGATTCCATTCCATTCCATTCCATTCCATTCCATTCCATTCCATTCCAT
>NC_143131.1:0-12500 GCF_059928025.1 Delphinapterus leucas
TAACCCTAACCCTAACCCTAACCCTAACCCTAACCCTAACCCTAACCCTAACCCTAACCCTAACCCTAACCCTAACCCTAACCCTAACCCTAACCCTAACCCTAACCCTAACCCTAACCCTAACCCTAACCCTAACCCTAACCCTAACCCTAACCCTAACCCTAACCCTAACCCTAACCCTAACCCTAACCCTAACCCTAACCCTAACCCTAACCCTAACCCTAACCCTAACCCTAACCCTAACCCTAACCCTAACCCTAACCCTAACCCTAACCCTAACCCTAACCCTAACCCTAACCCTAACCCTAACCCTAACCCTAACCCTAACCCTAACCCTAACCCTAACCCTAACCCTAACCCTAACCCTAACCCTAACCCTAACCCTAACCCTAACCCTAACCCTAACCCTAACCCTAACCCTAACCCTAACCCTAACCCTAACCCTAACCCTAACCCTAACCCTAACCCTAACCCTAACCCTAACCCTAACCCTAACCCTAACCCTAACCCTAACCCTAACCCTAACCCTAACCCTAACCCTAACCCTAACCCTAACCCTAACCCTAACCCTAACCCTAACCCTAACCCTAACCCTAACCCTAACCCTAACCCTAACCCTAACCCTAACCCTAACCCTAACCCTAACCCTAACCCTAACCCTAACCCTAACCCTAACCCTAACCCTAACCCTAACCCTAACCCTAACCCTAACCCTAACCCTAACCCTAACCCTAACCCTAACCCTAACCCTAACCCTAACCCTAACCCTAACCCTAACCCTAACCCTAACCCTAACCCTAACCCTAACCCTAACCCTAACCCTAACCCTAACCCTAACCCTAACCCTAACCCTAACCCTAACCCTAACCCTAACCCTAACCCTAACCCTAACCCTAACCCTAACCCTAACCCTAACCCTAACCCTAACCCTAACCCTAACCCTAACCCTAACCCTAACCCTAACCCTAACCCTAACCCTAACCCTAACCCTAACCCTAACCCTAACCCTAACCCTAACCCTAACCCTAACCCTAACCCTAACCCTAACCCTAACCCTAACCCTAACCCTAACCCTAACCCTAACCCTAACCCTAACCCTAACCCTAACCCTAACCCTAACCCTAACCCTAACCCTAACCCTAACCCTAACCCTAACCCTAACCCTAACCCTAACCCTAACCCTAACCCTAACCCTAACCCTAACCCTAACCCTAACCCTAACCCTAACCCTAACCCTAACCCTAACCCTAACCCTAACCCTAACCCTAACCCTAACCCTAACCCTAACCCTAACCCTAACCCTAACCCTAACCCTAACCCTAACCCTAACCCTAACCCTAACCCTAACCCTAACCCTAACCCTAACCCTAACCCTAACCCTAACCCTAACCCTAACCCTAACCCTAACCCTAACCCTAACCCTAACCCTAACCCTAACCCTAACCCTAACCCTAACCCTAACCCTAACCCTAACCCTAACCCTAACCCTAACCCTAACCCTAACCCTAACCCTAACCCTAACCCTAACCCTAACCCTAACCCTAACCCTAACCCTAACCCTAACCCTAACCCTAACCCTAACCCTAACCCTAACCCTAACCCTAACCCTAACCCTAACCCTAACCCTAACCCTAACCCTAACCCTAACCCTAACCCTAACCCTAACCCTAACCCTAACCCTAACCCTAACCCTAACCCTAACCCTAACCCTAACCCTAACCCTAACCCTAACCCTAACCCTAACCCTAACCCTAACCCTAACCCTAACCCTAACCCTAACCCTAACCCTAACCCTAACCCTAACCCTAACCCTAACCCTAACCCTAACCCTAACCCTAACCCTAACCCTAACCCTAACCCTAACCCTAACCCTAACCCTAACCCTAACCCTAACCCTAACCCTAACCCTAACCCTAACCCTAACCCTAACCCTAACCCTAACCCTAACCCTAACCCTAACCCTAACCCTAACCCTAACCCTAACCCTAACCCTAACCCTAACCCTAACCCTAACCCTAACCCTAACCCTAACCCTAACCCTAACCCTAACCCTAACCCTAACCCTAACCCTAACCCTAACCCTAACCCTAACCCTAACCCTAACCCTAACCCTAACCCTAACCCTAACCCTAACCCTAACCCTAACCCTAACCCTAACCCTAACCCTAACCCTAACCCTAACCCTAACCCTAACCCTAACCCTAACCCTAACCCTAACCCTAACCCTAACCCTAACCCTAACCCTAACCCTAACCCTAACCCTAACCCTAACCCTAACCCTAACCCTAACCCTAACCCTAACCCTAACCCTAACCCTAACCCTAACCCTAACCCTAACCCTAACCCTAACCCTAACCCTAACCCTAACCCTAACCCTAACCCTAACCCTAACCCTAACCCTAACCCTAACCCTAACCCTAACCCTAACCCTAACCCTAACCCTAACCCTAACCCTAACCCTAACCCTAACCCTAACCCTAACCCTAACCCTAACCCTAACCCTAACCCTAACCCTAACCCTAACCCTAACCCTAACCCTAACCCTAACCCTAACCCTAACCCTAACCCTAACCCTAACCCTAACCCTAACCCTAACCCTAACCCTAACCCTAACCCTAACCCTAACCCTAACCCTAACCCTAACCCTAACCCTAACCCTAACCCTAACCCTAACCCTAACCCTAACCCTAACCCTAACCCTAACCCTAACCCTAACCCTAACCCTAACCCTAACCCTAACCCTAACCCTAACCCTAACCCTAACCCTAACCCTAACCCTAACCCTAACCCTAACCCTAACCCTAACCCTAACCCTAACCCTAACCCTAACCCTAACCCTAACCCTAACCCTAACCCTAACCCTAACCCTAACCCTAACCCTAACCCTAACCCTAACCCTAACCCTAACCCTAACCCTAACCCTAACCCTAACCCTAACCCTAACCCTAACCCTAACCCTAACCCTAACCCTAACCCTAACCCTAACCCTAACCCTAACCCTAACCCTAACCCTAACCCTAACCCTAACCCTAACCCTAACCCTAACCCTAACCCTAACCCTAACCCTAACCCTAACCCTAACCCTAACCCTAACCCTAACCCTAACCCTAACCCTAACCCTAACCCTAACCCTAACCCTAACCCTAACCCTAACCCTAACCCTAACCCTAACCCTAACCCTAACCCTAACCCTAACCCTAACCCTAACCCTAACCCTAACCCTAACCCTAACCCTAACCCTAACCCTAACCCTAACCCTAACCCTAACCCTAACCCTAACCCTAACCCTAACCCTAACCCTAACCCTAACCCTAACCCTAACCCTAACCCTAACCCTAACCCTAACCCTAACCCTAACCCTAACCCTAACCCTAACCCTAACCCTAACCCTAACCCTAACCCTAACCCTAACCCTAACCCTAACCCTAACCCTAACCCTAACCCTAACCCTAACCCTAACCCTAACCCTAACCCTAACCCTAACCCTAACCCTAACCCTAACCCTAACCCTAACCCTAACCCTAACCCTAACCCTAACCCTAACCCTAACCCTAACCCTAACCCTAACCCTAACCCTAACCCTAACCCTAACCCTAACCCTAACCCTAACCCTAACCCTAACCCTAACCCTAACCCTAACCCTAACCCTAACCCTAACCCTAACCCTAACCCTAACCCTAACCCTAACCCTAACCCTAACCCTAACCCTAACCCTAACCCTAACCCTAACCCTAACCCTAACCCTAACCCTAACCCTAACCCTAACCCTAACCCTAACCCTAACCCTAACCCTAACCCTAACCCTAACCCTAACCCTAACCCTAACCCTAACCCTAACCCTAACCCTAACCCTAACCCTAACCCTAACCCTAACCCTAACCCTAACCCTAACCCTAACCCTAACCCTAACCCTAACCCTAACCCTAACCCTAACCCTAACCCTAACCCTAACCCTAACCCTAACCCTAACCCTAACCCTAACCCTAACCCTAACCCTAACCCTAACCCTAACCCTAACCCTAACCCTAACCCTAACCCTAACCCTAACCCTAACCCTAACCCTAACCCTAACCCTAACCCTAACCCTAACCCTAACCCTAACCCTAACCCTAACCCTAACCCTAACCCTAACCCTAACCCTAACCCTAACCCTAACCCTAACCCTAACCCTAACCCTAACCCTAACCCTAACCCTAACCCTAACCCTAACCCTAACCCTAACCCTAACCCTAACCCTAACCCTAACCCTAACCCTAACCCTAACCCTAACCCTAACCCTAACCCTAACCCTAACCCTAACCCTAACCCTAACCCTAACCCTAACCCTAACCCTAACCCTAACCCTAACCCTAACCCTAACCCTAACCCTAACCCTAACCCTAACCCTAACCCTAACCCTAACCCTAACCCTAACCCTAACCCTAACCCTAACCCTAACCCTAACCCTAACCCTAACCCTAACCCTAACCCTAACCCTAACCCTAACCCTAACCCTAACCCTAACCCTAACCCTAACCCTAACCCTAACCCTAACCCTAACCCTAACCCTAACCCTAACCCTAACCCTAACCCTAACCCTAACCCTAACCCTAACCCTAACCCTAACCCTAACCCTAACCCTAACCCTAACCCTAACCCTAACCCTAACCCTAACCCTAACCCTAACCCTAACCCTAACCCTAACCCTAACCCTAACCCTAACCCTAACCCTAACCCTAACCCTAACCCTAACCCTAACCCTAACCCTAACCCTAACCCTAACCCTAACCCTAACCCTAACCCTAACCCTAACCCTAACCCTAACCCTAACCCTAACCCTAACCCTAACCCTAACCCTAACCCTAACCCTAACCCTAACCCTAACCCTAACCCTAACCCTAACCCTAACCCTAACCCTAACCCTAACCCTAACCCTAACCCTAACCCTAACCCTAACCCTAACCCTAACCCTAACCCTAACCCTAACCCTAACCCTAACCCTAACCCTAACCCTAACCCTAACCCTAACCCTAACCCTAACCCTAACCCTAACCCTAACCCTAACCCTAACCCTAACCCTAACCCTAACCCTAACCCTAACCCTAACCCTAACCCTAACCCTAACCCTAACCCTAACCCTAACCCTAACCCTAACCCTAACCCTAACCCTAACCCTAACCCTAACCCTAACCCTAACCCTAACCCTAACCCTAACCCTAACCCTAACCCTAACCCTAACCCTAACCCTAACCCTAACCCTAACCCTAACCCTAACCCTAACCCTAACCCTAACCCTAACCCTAACCCTAACCCTAACCCTAACCCTAACCCTAACCCTAACCCTAACCCTAACCCTAACCCTAACCCTAACCCTAACCCTAACCCTAACCCTAACCCTAACCCTAACCCTAACCCTAACCCTAACCCTAACCCTAACCCTAACCCTAACCCTAACCCTAACCCTAACCCTAACCCTAACCCTAACCCTAACCCTAACCCTAACCCTAACCCTAACCCTAACCCTAACCCTAACCCTAACCCTAACCCTAACCCTAACCCTAACCCTAACCCTAACCCTAACCCTAACCCTAACCCTAACCCTAACCCTAACCCTAACCCTAACCCTAACCCTAACCCTAACCCTAACCCTAACCCTAACCCTAACCCTAACCCTAACCCTAACCCTAACCCTAACCCTAACCCTAACCCTAACCCTAACCCTAACCCTAACCCTAACCCTAACCCTAACCCTAACCCTAACCCTAACCCTAACCCTAACCCTAACCCTAACCCTAACCCTAACCCTAACCCTAACCCTAACCCTAACCCTAACCCTAACCCTAACCCTAACCCTAACCCTAACCCTAACCCTAACCCTAACCCTAACCCTAACCCTAACCCTAACCCTAACCCTAACCCTAACCCTAACCCTAACCCTAACCCTAACCCTAACCCTAACCCTAACCCTAACCCTAACCCTAACCCTAACCCTAACCCTAACCCTAACCCTAACCCTAACCCTAACCCTAACCCTAACCCTAACCCTAACCCTAACCCTAACCCTAACCCTAACCCTAACCCTAACCCTAACCCTAACCCTAACCCTAACCCTAACCCTAACCCTAACCCTAACCCTAACCCTAACCCTAACCCTAACCCTAACCCTAACCCTAACCCTAACCCTAACCCTAACCCTAACCCTAACCCTAACCCTAACCCTAACCCTAACCCTAACCCTAACCCTAACCCTAACCCTAACCCTAACCCTAACCCTAACCCTAACCCTAACCCTAACCCTAACCCTAACCCTAACCCTAACCCTAACCCTAACCCTAACCCTAACCCTAACCCTAACCCTAACCCTAACCCTAACCCTAACCCTAACCCTAACCCTAACCCTAACCCTAACCCTAACCCTAACCCTAACCCTAACCCTAACCCTAACCCTAACCCTAACCCTAACCCTAACCCTAACCCTAACCCTAACCCTAACCCTAACCCTAACCCTAACCCTAACCCTAACCCTAACCCTAACCCTAACCCTAACCCTAACCC
Organism: Delphinapterus leucas; assembly: GCF_059928025.1. Lineage (NCBI taxonomy): Eukaryota > Metazoa > Chordata > Mammalia > Artiodactyla > Monodontidae > Delphinapterus > Delphinapterus leucas. The sequence goes on from NC_143131.1 coordinate 6,535, forward strand.
TAACCCTAACCCTAACCCTAACCCTAACCCTAACCCTAACCCTAACCCTAACCCTAACCCTAACCCTAACCCTAACCCTAACCCTAACCCTAACCCTAACCCTAACCCTAACCCTAACCCTAACCCTAACCCTAACCCTAACCCTAACCCTAACCCTAACCCTAACCCTAACCCTAACCCTAACCCTAACCCTAACCCTAACCCTAACCCTAACCCTAACCCTAACCCTAACCCTAACCCTAACCCTAACCCTAACCCTAACCCTAACCCTAACCCTAACCCTAACCCTAACCCTAACCCTAACCCTAACCCTAACCCTAACCCTAACCCTAACCCTAACCCTAACCCTAACCCTAACCCTAACCCTAACCCTAACCCTAACCCTAACCCTAACCCTAACCCTAACCCTAACCCTAACCCTAACCCTAACCCTAACCCTAACCCTAACCCTAACCCTAACCCTAACCCTAACCCTAACCCTAACCCTAACCCTAACCCTAACCCTAACCCTAACCCTAACCCTAACCCTAACCCTAACCCTAACCCTAACCCTAACCCTAACCCTAACCCTAACCCTAACCCTAACCCTAACCCTAACCCTAACCCTAACCCTAACCCTAACCCTAACCCTAACCCTAACCCTAACCCTAACCCTAACCCTAACCCTAAACCCTAACCCTAACCCTAACCCTAACCCTAACCCTAACCCTAACCCTAACCCTAACCCTAACCCTAACCCTAACCCTAACCCTAACCCTAACCCTAACCCTAACCCTAACCCTAACCCTAACCCTAACCCTAACCCTAACCCTAACCCTAACCCTAACCCTAACCCTAACCCTAACCCTAACCCTAACCCTAACCCTAACCCTAACCCTAACCCTAACCCTAACCCTAACCCTAACCCTAACCCTAACCCTAACCCTAACCCTAACCCTAACCCTAACCCTAACCCTAACCCTAACCCTAACCCTAACCCTAACCCTAACCCTAACCCTAACCCTAACCCTAACCCTAACCCTAACCCTAACCCTAACCCTAACCCTAACCCTAACCCTAACCCTAACCCTAACCCTAACCCTAACCCTAACCCTAACCCTAACCCTAACCCTAACCCTAACCCTAACCCTAACCCTAACCCTAACCCTAACCCTAACCCTAACCCTAACCCTAACCCTAACCCTAACCCTAACCCTAACCCTAACCCTAACCCTAACCCTAACCCTAACCCTAACCCTAACCCTAACCCTAACCCTAACCCTAACCCTAACCCTAACCCTAACCCTAACCCTAACCCTAACCCTAACCCTAACCCTAACCCTAACCCTAACCCTAACCCTAACCCTAACCCTAACCCTAACCCTAACCCTAACCCTAACCCTAACCCTAACCCTAACCCTAACCCTAACCCTAACCCTAACCCTAACCCTAACCCTAACCCTAACCCTAACCCTAACCCTAACCCTAACCCTAACCCTAACCCTAACCCTAACCCTAACCCTAACCCTAACCCTAACCCTAACCCTAACCCTAACCCTAACCCTAACCCTAACCCTAACCCTAACCCTAACCCTAACCCTAACCCTAACCCTAACCCTAACCCTAACCCTAACCCTAACCCTAACCCTAACCCTAACCCTAACCCTAACCCTAACCCTAACCCTAACCCTAACCCTAACCCTAACCCTAACCCTAACCCTAACCCTAACCCTAACCCTAACCCTAACCCTAACCCTAACCCTAACCCTAACCCTAACCCTAACCCTAACCCTAACCCTAACCCTAACCCTAACCCTAACCCTAACCCTAACCCTAACCCTAACCCTAACCCTAACCCTAACCCTAACCCTAACCCTAACCCTAACCCTAACCCTAACCCTAACCCTAACCCTAACCCTAACCCTAACCCTAACCCTAACCCTAACCCTAACCCTAACCCTAACCCTAACCCTAACCCTAACCCTAACCCTAACCCTAACCCTAACCCTAACCCTAACCCTAACCCTAACCCTAACCCTAACCCTAACCCTAACCCTAACCCTAACCCTAACCCTAACCCTAACCCTAACCCTAACCCTAACCCTAACCCTAACCCTAACCCTAACCCTAACCCTAACCCTAACCCTAACCCTAACCCTAACCCTAACCCTAACCCTAACCCTAACCCTAACCCTAACCCTAACCCTAACCCTAACCCTAACCCTAACCCTAACCCTAACCCTAACCCTAACCCTAACCCTAACCCTAACCCTAACCCTAACCCTAACCCTAACCCTAACCCTAACCCTAACCCTAACCCTAACCCTAACCCTAACCCTAACCCTAACCCTAACCCTAACCCTAACCCTAACCCTAACCCTAACCCTAACCCTAACCCTAACCCTAACCCTAACCCTAACCCTAACCCTAACCCTAACCCTAACCCTAACCCTAACCCTAACCCTAACCCTAACCCTAACCCTAACCCTAACCCTAACCCTAACCCTAACCCTAACCCTAACCCTAACCCTAACCCTAACCCTAACCCTAACCCTAACCCTAACCCTAACCCTAACCCTAACCCTAACCCTAACCCTAACCCTAACCCTAACCCTAACCCTAACCCTAACCCTAACCCTAACCCTAACCCTAACCCTAACCCTAACCCTAACCCTAACCCTAACCCTAACCCTAACCCTAACCCTAACCCTAACCCTAACCCTAACCCTAACCCTAACCCTAACCCTAACCCTAACCCTAACCCTAACCCTAACCCTAACCCTAACCCTAACCCTAACCCTAACCCTAACCCTAACCCTAACCCTAACCCTAACCCTAACCCTAACCCTAACCCTAACCCTAACCCTAACCCTAACCCTAACCCTAACCCTAACCCTAACCCTAACCCTAACCCTAACCCTAACCCTAACCCTAACCCTAACCCTAACCCTAACCCTAACCCTAACCCTAACCCTAACCCTAACCCTAACCCTAACCCTAACCCTAACCCTAACCCTAACCCTAACCCTAACCCTAACCCTAACCCTAACCCTAACCCTAACCCTAACCCTAACCCTAACCCTAACCCTAACCCTAACCCTAACCCTAACCCTAACCCTAACCCTAACCCTAACCCTAACCCTAACCCTAACCCTAACCCTAACCCTAACCCTAACCCTAACCCTAACCCTAACCCTAACCCTAACCCTAACCCTAACCCTAACCCTAACCCTAACCCTAACCCTAACCCTAACCCTAACCCTAACCCTAACCCTAACCCTAACCCTAACCCTAACCCTAACCCTAACCCTAACCCTAACCCTAACCCTAACCCTAACCCTAACCCTAACCCTAACCCTAACCCTAACCCTAACCCTAACCCTAACCCTAACCCTAACCCTAACCCTAACCCTAACCCTAACCCTAACCCTAACCCTAACCCTAACCCTAACCCTAACCCTAACCCTAACCCTAACCCTAACCCTAACCCTAACCCTAACCCTAACCCTAACCCTAACCCTAACCCTAACCCTAACCCTAACCCTAACCCTAACCCTAACCCTAACCCTAACCCTAACCCTAACCCTAACCCTAACCCTAACCCTAACCCTAACCCTAACCCTAACCCTAACCCTAACCCTAACCCTAACCCTAACCCTAACCCTAACCCTAACCCTAACCCTAACCCTAACCCTAACCCTAACCCTAACCCTAACCCTAACCCTAACCCTAACCCTAACCCTAACCCTAACCCTAACCCTAACCCTAACCCTAACCCTAACCCTAACCCTAACCCTAACCCTAACCCTAACCCTAACCCTAACCCTAACCCTAACCCTAACCCTAACCCTAACCCTAACCCTAACCCTAACCCTAACCCTAACCCTAACCCTAACCCTAACCCTAACCCTAACCCTAACCCTAACCCTAACCCTAACCCTAACCCTAACCCTAACCCTAACCCTAACCCTAACCCTAACCCTAACCCTAACCCTAACCCTAACCCTAACCCTAACCCTAACCCTAACCCTAACCCTAACCCTAACCCTAACCCTAACCCTAACCCTAACCCTAACCCTAACCCTAACCCTAACCCTAACCCTAACCCTAACCCTAACCCTAACCCTAACCCTAACCCTAACCCTAACCCTAACCCTAACCCTAACCCTAACCCTAACCCTAACCCTAACCCTAACCCTAACCCTAACCCTAACCCTAACCCTAACCCTAACCCTAACCCTAACCCTAACCCTAACCCTAACCCTAACCCTAACCCTAACCCTAACCCTAACCCTAACCCTAACCCTAACCCTAACCCTAACCCTAACCCTAACCCTAACCCTAACCCTAACCCTAACCCTAACCCTAACCCTAACCCTAACCCTAACCCTAACCCTAACCCTAACCCTAACCCTAACCCTAACCCTAACCCTAACCCTAACCCTAACCCTAACCCTAACCCTAACCCTAACCCTAACCCTAACCCTAACCCTAACCCTAACCCTAACCCTAACCCTAACCCTAACCCTAACCCTAACCCTAACCCTAACCCTAACCCTAACCCTAACCCTAACCCTAACCCTAACCCTAACCCTAACCCTAACCCTAACCCTAACCCTAACCCTAACCCTAACCCTAACCCTAACCCTAACCCTAACCCTAACCCTAACCCTAACCCTAACCCTAACCCTAACCCTAACCCTAACCCTAACCCTAACCCTAACCCTAACCCTAACCCTAACCCTAACCCTAACCCTAACCCTAACCCTAACCCTAACCCTAACCCTAACCCTAACCCTAACCCTAACCCTAACCCTAACCCTAACCCTAACCCTAACCCTAACCCTAACCCTAACCCTAACCCTAACCCTAACCCTAACCCTAACCCTAACCCTAACCCTAACCCTAACCCTAACCCTAACCCTAACCCTAACCCTAACCCTAACCCTAACCCTAACCCTAACCCTAACCCTAACCCTAACCCTAACCCTAACCCTAACCCTAACCCTAACCCTAACCCTAACCCTAACCCTAACCCTAACCCTAACCCTAACCCTAACCCTAACCCTAACCCTAACCCTAACCCTAACCCTAACCCTAACCCTAACCCTAACCCTAACCCTAACCCTAACCCTAACCCTAACCCTAACCCTAACCCTAACCCTAACCCTAACCCTAACCCTAACCCTAGCCCTAGCCCTAGCCCTAGCCCTAACCCTAACCCTAGCCCTAGCCCTAACCCTAACCCTAACCCTAACCCTAACCCTAACCCTAACCCTAACCCTAACCCTAACCCTAACCCTAACCCTAACCCTAACCCTAACCCTAACCCTAACCCTAACCCTAACCCTAACCCCTAACCCCTAACCCTAACCCTAACCCTAACCCTAACCCTAACCCTAACCCTAACCCTAACCCTAACCCTAACCCTAACCCTAACCCTAACCCTAACCCTAACCCTAACCCTAACCCTAACCCTAACCCTAACCCTAACCCTAAACCCTAACCCTAACCCTAACCCTAACCCTAACCCTAACCCTAACCCTAACCCTAACCCTAACCCTAACCCTAACCCTAACCCTAACCCTAACCCTAACCCTAACCCTAACCCTAACCCTAACCCTAACCCTAACCCTAACCCTAACCCTAACCCTAACCCTAACCCTAACCCTAACCCTAACCCTAACCCTAACCCTAACCCTAACCCTAACCCTAACCCTAACCCTAGCCCTAGCCCTAGCCCTAGCCCTAGCCCTAGCCCTAGCCCTAGCCCTAGCCCTAGCCCTAGCCCTAGCCCTAGCCCTAACCCTAACCCTAACCCTAACCCTAACCCTAACCCTAACCCTAACCCTAACCCTAACCCTAACCCTAACCCTAACCCTAACCCTAACCCTAACCCTAACCCTAACCCTAACCCTAACCCTAACCCTAACCCTAACCCTAACCCTAACCCTAACCCTAACCCTAACCCTAACCCTAACCCTAAC